>NW_025728217.1:27500-29164 GCF_021461385.2 Schistocerca piceifrons | reverse complement strand
CGCAGATATGGAAACGCGGTGCACCATGCTATCACGGTGTTTGAGGAGAGACGACTAGGTCCGAATACATCAACACACAGCTCATGCTGATCGCCATCCACGGCGTCCGTTCCTCCCACACGTCTCTATGGCGTACCACACTGCAATCCAGCTCTCATAGGGAGACGACACGTAGCTGCGTGCACAATATTTGCACTGTATGGTCCGCCGTTTTTGGGCGCAGTCGTTGTACGGTCACACATGTGCCACGATGTATCATTCAGTACATAAGGACGAATGTGCAGTACAGATTGTGGTTCACGCGTACGACATCAGCGGACAGTTGACACAGGCCGCACCACAACGTAGCCTGCGTACGTCGCATGCGAAGGGCATTGAACATGCAAACTTGTCACCAACCAGCTTGCGAAGGCAGGGGGCAAGGTGGGGGACGTGGGGACGTGGGGAGGGGTGGGGGGGGGGGGGGCGGCATGTACGTCCTGCTGCCATCCACATTACAGTGTACAGCAGGAGCATGTGGAAAGTCAGCAAGACTTGCAAGGTGTTTAACATGAAGCGATACACAGGGGAGCGGGCAGTGCGAGTAGCGAACTATATTGCGAGGGTTGCGGGTGGGCAACACTACACTAATTGAACGAGTCGTATAACAATTACAGAGCAGGTTTAGGCGACAACGTGGGTTACGTTAGCGGACAACGTGGGTTACGTTAGCGGACAACGTGGGTTACGTTAAGGCACAACATGGGTTACGTTAAGGCACAACATGGGTTACGTTAAGGCACAACATGGGTTACGTTAGGGCACAACATGGGTTAGGTTAGGGGACAACATGGGTTAGGTTAGGGGACAACATGGGTTAGGTTAGGGGACAACATGGGTTAGGTTAGGGCACAACATGGGTTAGGTTAGGGCACAACATGGGTTAGGTTAGGGCACAACATGGGTTAGGTTAGGGCACAACATGGGTTAGGTTAAGGCACAACATGGGTTAGGTTAAGGCACAACATGGGTTAGGTTAAGGCACAACATGGGTTAGGTTAAGGCACAACATGGGTTAGGTTAAGGTACAACATGGGTTAGGTTAAGGTACAACATGGGTTAGGTTAAGGTACAACATGGGTTAGGTTAAGGTACAACATGGGTTAGGTTAAGGTACAACATGGGTTAGGTTAAGGTACAACATGGGTTAGGTTAAGGTACAACATGGGTTAGGTTAAGGTACAACATGGGTTAGGTTAAGGTACAACATGGGTTAGGTTAAGGTACAACATAGGTTAGGTTAAGGTACAACATAGGTTAGGTTAAGGTACAACATAGGTTAGGTTAAGGTACAACATAGGTTAGGTTAAGGTACAACATAGGTTAGGTTAAGGTACAACATAGGTTAGGTTAAGGTACAACATAGGTTAGGTTAAGGTACAACATAGGTTAGGTTAAGGTACAACATAGGTTAGGTTAAGGTACAACATAGGTTAGGTTAAGGTACAACATAGGTTAGGTTAGGTTAGGTTACACGTTGTTGTAAGGAAAGGTGTAGGGGGGGGGGGCGGGGGCGGCAGGTTCCTTGATAGTGATTATAGTAAGTGAATGCTTGTGACATGATCAGATTTGTCACGTCAGGATGCACCTTTGGCTTATTAGAGGCGGCGCTCCAATTCTATGCT
>NW_025728217.1:15000-20000 GCF_021461385.2 Schistocerca piceifrons | reverse complement strand
GAACTAGGGCGGTATCTGATCGCCTTCGAACCTCTAACTTTCGTTCTTGATTAATGAAAACATACTTGGCAAATGCTTTCGCTTCTGTTCGTCTTGCGACGATCCAAGAATTTCACCTCTAACGTCGCAATACGAATGCCCCCGCCTGTCCCTATTAATCATTACCTCGGGTTCCGAAAACCAACAAAATAGAACCGAGGTCCTATTCCATTATTCCATGCACACAGTATTCAGGCGGGCTTGCCTGCTTTAAGCACTCTAATTTGTTCAAAGTAAACGTGCCGGCCCACCGAGACACTCAATAAAGAGCACCCTGGTAGGATTTCAACGGGGTCCGCCTCGGGACGCACGAGCACGCACGAGGCGGTCGCACGCCTTCGGCTCGCCCCACCGGCAGGACGTCCCACGATACATGCCAGTTAAACACCGACGGGCGGTGAACCAACAGCGTGGGACACAAATCCAACTACGAGCTTTTTAACCGCAACAACTTTAATATACGCTATTGGAGCTGGAATTACCGCGGCTGCTGGCACCAGACTTGCCCTCCAATAGATACTCGTTAAAGGATTTAAAGTGTACTCATTCCGATTACGGGGCCTCGGATGAGTCCCGTATCGTTATTTTTCGTCACTACCTCCCCGTGCCGGGAGTGGGTAATTTGCGCGCCTGCTGCCTTCCTTGGATGTGGTAGCCGTTTCTCAGGCTCCCTCTCCGGAATCGAACCCTGATTCCCCGTTACCCGTTACAACCATGGTAGGCGCAGAACCTACCATCGACAGTTGATAAGGCAGACATTTGAAAGATGCGTCGCCGGTACGAGGACCGTGCGATCAGCCCAAAGTTATTCAGAGTCACCAAGGCAAACGGACCGGACGAGCCGACCGATTGGTTTTGATCTAATAAAAGCGTCCCTTCCATCTCTGGTCGGGACTCTGTTTGCATGTATTAGCTCTAGAATTACCACAGTTATCCAAGTAACGTGGGTACGATCTAAGGAACCATAACTGATTTAATGAGCCATTCGCGGTTTCACCTTAATGCGGCTTGTACTGAGACATGCATGGCTTAATCTTTGAGACAAGCATATGACTACTGGCAGGATCAACCAGGGAGCTGCGCCAACTAGAGCTGAGCAGCCGGCCGCCCGGGAGTGTGTCCCGGGGGCCCGCGCGAACACGCAAGCGTCCGCTCAATCATTCTGCAAACAGGAGGAGGCTGAGCTCCCCTGCACAATACACCTCGAAACCCTCTCAGGTCCCGGCGGCGCGCAGCGCCGTCCCAAGTACTTGGTCGGGTTCGAGAGAGGCGCAATCGCCCGGAGTTAGGCGAGTAGACGCTTTCGGTGCGACCACCCGTGCTCCCAACTGAGCTTGCCGCTGCCGACAGAGGCCCGGGAGCGTGCTGTCGTGGCATTGCCGGCGGGAGACAACACGCGCCACCTACGGTGACCGGCAGCTCCAACGCCAGCGCCACAGAAGGACAAAAGCCCCACTTGGGTGCCGAAGCGAACTCTCCCAGCACAGCGCACGCGCCAACACATCCGCACAGCTGCGATACAAACCACCAGCGAGAACCGCTGGGGCGACCGAGCAGCAGACGGCGTCGCGGCGCCGAGCGCCGGGCGGCGGCGCATCCTCAACGCACACAGTCCTCAATCGGACCAGCACACTGAAGATGTCCACCGCGCTTCGCACCGGGCCCGCGAGGACCTACTTTGGCCGCACGGCGCCGCGCGCAGGGTGCGCCGGCGCGCAGCTGCGACGCCTGCCGCGTCCGTCGGCCGGCGCGCCTGCCACTGGCCGCCCCCACCAGCCGGCTGTAGCGCGTGCGCCCACGCACCGCGCGGCCAGCACGCCGGGAGGCGCCCCCTCACCGGCCGGGGACGGTCCCACCCAGCCACCACCGCGTATCGCTTCACACCCAGATGCCGTTCAGTTTCATCGGCATGGTGGGTATCGCTGGAACAACCGGTTAGTACCTCAACCTATCGTCGCCATCACCGATTCACCCCTAGCGAGAACAACCGCACCACAACGGGTTACCATTTCTTCATTTGCGTAACTTCACCAGAAAACGTAGGCGTCCATCGCCATTAGCAACTTCAACGATTATTGCATGCCTGTGTCAGGTGTCACGCCACACTACGTCTGCCCACATACACGCAACAAAATGTGCACGCCTAGACAATACGTGGAAGGTGGCCCCCGTACGTATGCGATGTCCATTGCTCGAACGACTGTCAACCGGCCTCTGTAGCATGTCGCAGATATGGAACGCGGTGCACCATGCTATCACGGTGTTTGAGGAGAGACGACTAGGTCCGAATACATCAACACACAGCTCATGCTGATCGCCATCCACGGCGTCCGTTCCTCCCACACGTCTCTATGGCGTACCACACTGCAATCCAGCTCTCATAGGGAGACGACACGTAGCTGCGTGCACAATATTTGCACTGTATGGTCCGCCGTTTTTGGGCGCAGTCGTTGTACGGTCACACATGTGCCACGATGTATCATTCAGTACATAAGGACGAATGTGCAGTACAGATTGTGGTTCACGCGTACGACATCAGCGGACAGTTGACACAGGCCGCACCACAACGTAGCCTGCGTACGTCGCATGCGAAGGGCATTGAACATGCAAACTTGTCACCAACCAGCTTGCGAAGGCAGGGGGCAAGGTGGGGACGTGGGGACGTGGGGAGGGGTGGGGGGGGGGGGGGGGCGGCATGTACGTCCTGCTGCCATCCACATTACAGTGTACAGCAGGAGCATGTGGAAAGTCAGCAAGACTTGCAAGGTGTTTAACATGAAGCGATACACAGGGGAGCGGGCAGTGCGAGTAGCGAACTATATTGCGAGGGTTGCGGGTGGGCAACACTACACTAATTGAACGAGTCGTATAACAATTACAGAGCAGGTTTAGGCGACAACGTGGGTTACGTTAGCGGACAACGTGGGTTACGTTAGCGGACAACGTGGGTTACGTTAAGGCACAACATGGGTTACGTTAAGGCACAACATGGGTTACGTTAAGGCACAACATGGGTTACGTTAGGGCACAACATGGGTTAGGTTAGGGGACAACATGGGTTAGGTTAGGGGACAACATGGGTTAGGTTAGGGGACAACATGGGTTAGGTTAGGGCACAACATGGGTTAGGTTAGGGCACAACATGGGTTAGGTTAGGGCACAACATGGGTTAGGTTAGGGCACAACATGGGTTAGGTTAAGGCACAACATGGGTTAGGTTAAGGCACAACATGGGTTAGGTTAAGGCACAACATGGGTTAGGTTAAGGCACAACATGGGTTAGGTTAAGGTACAACATGGGTTAGGTTAAGGTACAACATGGGTTAGGTTAAGGTACAACATGGGTTAGGTTAAGGTACAACATGGGTTAGGTTAAGGTACAACATGGGTTAGGTTAAGGTACAACATGGGTTAGGTTAAGGTACAACATGGGTTAGGTTAAGGTACAACATGGGTTAGGTTAAGGTACAACATGGGTTAGGTTAAGGTACAACATAGGTTAGGTTAAGGTACAACATAGGTTAGGTTAAGGTACAACATAGGTTAGGTTAAGGTACAACATAGGTTAGGTTAAGGTACAACATAGGTTAGGTTAAGGTACAACATAGGTTAGGTTAAGGTACAACATAGGTTAGGTTAAGGTACAACATAGGTTAGGTTAAGGTACAACATAGGTTAGGTTAAGGTACAACATAGGTTAGGTTAAGGTACAACATAGGTTAGGTTAGGTTAGGTTACACGTTGTTGTAAGGAAAGGTGTAGGGGGGGGGGGCGGGGGCGGCAGGTTCCTTGATAGTGATTATAGTAAGTGAATGCTTGTGACATGATCAGATTTGTCACGTCAGGATGCACCTTTGGCTTATTAGAGGCGGCGCTCCAATTCTATGCTTGTGTGAGACCTGTGTCTTTGACTCATGTCATTGTTTGTGCGCTGTGACAGGAGGTACTATTGTGATGTTGGGTGCACCGTTGTATAGGACATGTGTGGGTGTTGGTGCCTGGTCTGCGCAATGGTGGATGTCGAAAGGCTGGGATATTGTATTTTCCGCATGGACCTCCTGGTCTGGTTGTGATAGTGTGGATTGTGTAATGTGGCGGAGAAGATGCACTGGATGTTGTTCCATGCTGGTGCTTACATATTGTATGTGCGCCCGTTAGAAGCAGAGAGTGGTGCGTGATCAGAGTGTCTGGCTGACGTGTGGTTCCCATTGTGGGCAGACTCTTTCAGCATGTATACGGACAGTTGTGTATATTTGCTGTAGTTTGATGGCTCTGCATTGATTACTAATCAGCGCCGTGTGTACGGGTAATCTGGTTCCAGTCCAAAATGTTCCATCTGTGTACATTAGTGACAAAGACTCTCCCCATGCAGTGGGGCTCGGTCTGTTATAGCTCTTCCGCGTAATATATTTGCCCCACGTTTTTGCGACTGCGAGTGCGAGTGCAACGCGCATGGGGACCGACATGCTGATGGCTCGGTATCGGACGCCGTACAGTGAGCAACGCGATCGCGTCTCTCGCTCGTAAGTGGTACAGGTCGCGGCTCATGTATAGGGACAGCGGGAATGTCGCATATTGGAAATAACTCTTCATGAAACGCAAGTTATAGGGGTGGATTGCACTTTACGAGTGCGGGAAACTTCCGCCGTTCATCCGCTGGAGGTGCGAGTTTGGCGGTTGGGGTGGTGCACGAACGGGTGCGGGTGGAGTCATTGCCGGTCCACGGCTTCGTGCGGCAGAGCCACTGGAGATTGGGTGCTATGGTCGACAGAGGCTGCAGGCTTTGTGGGTGGCGTCGAAAGGCGGGCACTGTGGCGCCATCGCTGTCTTAATCGGCTTGGCGTCGCATAGATGGCGGTATCGTCGTTGGAGGAGGTCATGTTGCGGGAGACCTACAGATGGCGGTATGTTTTGTGGTGCGGACGTAGTGTTGTCAGATGCGCATAGATGGCGGTATTGCA
>NW_025728217.1:5000-7500 GCF_021461385.2 Schistocerca piceifrons | reverse complement strand
TTTGAGACAAGCATATGACTACTGGCAGGATCAACCAGGGAGCTGCGCCAACTAGAGCTGAGCAGCCGGCCGCCCGGGAGTGTGTCCCGGGGGCCCGCGCGAACACGCAAGCGTCCGCTCAATCATTCTGCAAACAGGAGGAGGCTGAGCTCCCCTGCACAATACACCTCGAAACCCTCTCAGGTCCCGGCGGCGCGCAGCGCCGTCCCAAGTACTTGGTCGGGTTCGAGAGAGGCGCAATCGCCCGGAGTTAGGCGAGTAGACGCTTTCGGTGCGACCACCCGTGCTCCCAACTGAGCTTGCCGCTGCCGACAGAGGCCCGGGAGCGTGCTGTCGTGGCATTGCCGGCGGGAGACAACACGCGCCACCTACGGTGACCGGCAGCTCCAACGCCAGCGCCACAGAAGGACAAAAGCCCCACTTGGGTGCCGAAGCGAACTCTCCCAGCACAGCGCACGCGCCAACACATCCGCACAGCTGCGATACAAACCACCAGCGAGAACCGCTGGGGCGACCGAGCAGCAGACGGCGTCGCGGCGCCGAGCGCCGGGCGGCGGCGCATCCTCAACGCACACAGTCCTCAATCGGACCAGCACACTGAAGATGTCCACCGCGCTTCGCACCGGGCCCGCGAGGACCTACTTTGGCCGCACGGCGCCGCGCGCAGGGTGCGCCGGCGCGCAGCTGCGACGCCTGCCGCGTCCGTCGGCCGGCGCGCCTGCCACTGGCCGCCCCCACCAGCCGGCTGTAGCGCGTGCGCCCACGCACCGCGCGGCCAGCACGCCGGGAGGCGCCCCCTCACCGGCCGGGGACGGTCCCACCCAGCCACCACCGCGTATCGCTTCACACCCAGATGCCGTTCAGTTTCATCGGCATGGTGGGTATCGCTGGAACAACCGGTTAGTACCTCAACCTATCGTCGCCATCACCGATTCACCCCTAGCGAGAACAACCGCACCACAACGGGTTACCATTTCTTCATTTGCGTAACTTCACCAGAAAACGTAGGCGTCCATCGCCATTAGCAACTTCAACGATTATTGCATGCCTGTGTCAGGTGTCACGCCACACTACGTCTGCCCACATACACGCAACAAAATGTGCACGCCTAGACAATACGTGGAAGGTGGCCCCCGTACGTATGCGATGTCCATTGCTCGAACGACTGTCAACCGGCCTCTGTAGCATGTCGCAGATATGGAACGCGGTGCACCATGCTATCACGGTGTTTGAGGAGAGACGACTAGGTCCGAATACATCAACACACAGCTCATGCTGATCGCCATCCACGGCGTCCGTTCCTCCCACACGTCTCTATGGCGTACCACACTGCAATCCAGCTCTCATAGGGAGACGACACGTAGCTGCGTGCACAATATTTGCACTGTATGGTCCGCCGTTTTTGGGCGCAGTCGTTGTACGGTCACACATGTGCCACGATGTATCATTCAGTACATAAGGACGAATGTGCAGTACAGATTGTGGTTCACGCGTACGACATCAGCGGACAGTTGACACAGGCCGCACCACAACGTAGCCTGCGTACGTCGCATGCGAAGGGCATTGAACATGCAAACTTGTCACCAACCAGCTTGCGAAGGCAGGGGGCAAGGTGGGGACGTGGGGACGTGGGGAGGGGTGGGGGGGGGGGGGGGCGGCATGTACGTCCTGCTGCCATCCACATTACAGTGTACAGCAGGAGCATGTGGAAAGTCAGCAAGACTTGCAAGGTGTTTAACATGAAGCGATACACAGGGGAGCGGGCAGTGCGAGTAGCGAACTATATTGCGAGGGTTGCGGGTGGGCAACACTACACTAATTGAACGAGTCGTATAACAATTACAGAGCAGGTTTAGGCGACAACGTGGGTTACGTTAGCGGACAACGTGGGTTACGTTAGCGGACAACGTGGGTTACGTTAAGGCACAACATGGGTTACGTTAAGGCACAACATGGGTTACGTTAAGGCACAACATGGGTTACGTTAGGGCACAACATGGGTTAGGTTAGGGGACAACATGGGTTAGGTTAGGGGACAACATGGGTTAGGTTAGGGGACAACATGGGTTAGGTTAGGGCACAACATGGGTTAGGTTAGGGCACAACATGGGTTAGGTTAGGGCACAACATGGGTTAGGTTAGGGCACAACATGGGTTAGGTAAGGCACAACATGGGTTAGGTTAAGGCACAACATGGGTTAGGTTAAGGCACAACATGGGTTAGGTTAAGGCACAACATGGGTTAGGTTAAGGTACAACATGGGTTAGGTTAAGGTACAACATGGGTTAGGTTAAGGTACAACATGGGTTAGGTTAAGGTACAACATGGGTTAGGTTAAGGTACAACATGGGTTAGGTTAAGGTACAACATGGGTTAGGTTAAGGTACAACATGGGTTAGGTTAAGGTACAACATGGGTTAGGTTAAGGTACAACATGGGTTAGGTTAAGGTACAACATAGGTTAGGTTAAGGTACAACATAGGTTAGGTTAAGGTACAA